>NC_059442.1:17980522-17983022 GCF_905237065.1 Salmo salar
ATCCTAAAAACACCTCTGAATTTTACTCATAAAAAAAAGAAACTCAAGGCTCAAAACATTGAAACTCAAAACATTAAAACTCAAAACATTGAAACACAAAACATTGAAACTCAAAACGGTGAAATTCAAAACATTAAAGTACCATATGGGAGTGTCAATATATACTTGTGAAAATCTCCCATTATATTCTCTATGGAACACGTGTAGGCTAGTTGCGCGTCTTGTTTTTGAATATAATTTAAATGGGTTGTTAAATGTAATAGCTGTAACGTCAGATTTCAAATAACCTATTATGTCCCCTAATGTTTAATTGTCGGTTCTTCCGAACGAAACTCTTGGTACATTGTAACAACATGTGTTACAACAATGTAACAACACTATCCTAATATATTACTTATGCAGATCAGACAACGGCCACGCAGCAAGCTGTGTCCGAAGGGTCCCTCCATAATATTAGCAGCCACAAACGTGAGTCAGAGAACACTCACATTTGCAACTCGATGTGCCTCAGACACACAAATAAAAAAATTAAGTCAACTTACCTGCAAATCAAACTGATAATGCCGATACAAATCCAATAGCGACTTGTTAAATGATTAGGTCCATATCTCCGCGAGTAGACGTGCGGTCATCCGGTCAGTGTAGAGTGGAAGAACTGGGTGACTTGGACTGACACTCGTGTAATCCCCTGATCCCCTGGAGCAGGGACGGGCAATTTTGTTGGGGGTGGGGGCCACAAAAAACCTGAACTCCTCATAGGGGGCCGCAGTAGCTCGCGGGTCTGCATACCCACATCCGTACCACATTGCTGCATTTTTTAAGTTTTAGAGTTAATTTCGTGCAATTCTGCAGTTTTAAAGATTGTGTTCTACACATTTTGCCATGGGGGAGAGAGAATAATTGTGCAATTGTCATTTCATGCAATTGATCTCATTGTGCCGAGAGGAAAATGAGCTGTTTTAGAGCTAATTTCCTGCAGTTCTACACATTGTGCCATAGGGTGGAGAGTAGTTTTTAATATGACAACTGAGTGAGACTGTCTAACACCAGGCCGTCTAGCACCCAGGCCGGTAATTCGACCATGATAACAAGTTTAGATAGCTGGCCGCGAAACTACACTACGAACCCAACGCACCATTAGATTACTACATTACAGTATAGGACTGTTAACCGTGTAAACCTATGCTACAAGTTATTTTACGGATGCTAGTAGACCAGAGTGTAGCCTATTTTATATATGAGATATTCGATAAGAAGCTAATGCTCTCCACCCTATGGCACTTTCTGGAAAATGATGAGTTAGCCTATCCTATGCAATCACCTATGTTACCGCCATGGTCACCGTGCCATGCTTACCTTGACCGATAAAAACGTATTGGAACTTCGAAGTCAGCCTCTTAACTTTTTAAACATGAAGGAGGTTCTGTCTCCTTGCGATGCGCTGTCGCCATCTTCTGGATGTCCAGTGGAACTACGGTACCCTATCATACAGGTAGACCTTCAGTAGAGCATATAGCGCATGTCGTGTGCTGCAATCGAATATCTGTTTCTATTTAATAAAGACCAATAAAATGAAATAAAACAGGATGATGAAAAGTGTTGAAAAATCCCCCCCCCCCCACCATTTTCATTCTAAACAGAAATAACAAGACTCTGGCCTGATACAAGTCAGGTAGTCTACAAGGTAGGCCTACTAGCTTAATTTGTTTGCACGTTTCTCTCTCTCTCTCTCTCTCTCTCTCTCTCTCTCTCTCTCTCTCTCTCTCTCTATCTCTCTCTCTCTGTCTATCTGTCTCTTTCAATTTAATTAAACTCAATTCAAAGGGCTTTATTGGCATGGGCAACATATGTTTACATTGCCAAAGCAAGTGAAATAGATAATCAACGAAAGTGAAATAAACAATAAAAATGTACAGTAAACATTACACTCAAATGTTTCAAAATAATAGAGACATTTCAAATATGATATTATGGTTTTGTAGCCTACAGTGTGGTACAAATGTGCAAATAGTTCAAGTACAAAAGGGAAAATAAAAAAAAACATAAATATGGGTTGTATTTATTATGGTGTTTGTTCTTCACTGGTTGACCTTTTCTTGTGGCAACAGGTCACACATCTTGCTGCTGTGAATGCACACTGTGGTATTTCACCTAATATATATGGGAGTTTATCAAATTTTGATTTGTTTTTCGAATTCGTTGTGGGTCTGTGTAATCTGAGGAAAATATGTGTCTCAAATATGGTCATACATTTGGCAGCAGGTTAGGAAGTGCAGCTCAGTTTCCACCTCATTTTGTGGGCAGTGTGCACATAGCCTGTCTTCTCTTGAGAGCCAGGTCTGCCTACGGCATCCTTTCTCAATAGCAAGGCTATGCTCACTTAGTCTGTACATAGTCAATGCTTTCCTTAAGTTTGGGTCAGTCACAGTGGTCGGGTATTCTGCCACTGTGTACTCTCTGTTTAGGGCCAAATAGCATTCTAGTTTGCACAGTTTTTTGG